>NW_028233005.1:0-37072 GCF_057557595.1 Rhyacophila brunnea | reverse complement strand
AAACAGGTCTAAAATAATAAGAAAAAAAGTTTGATTTAAATGGAATAATTTGTTCTTTAGAAAATAATTTTAAAGCATCTCTAAAAGGTTGAAGAATACCGGTTAAACCAACTTTATTAGGACCTTTCCGAATTTGGATATATCCTAAAACCTTGCGTTCTAAAAGAGTTAAAAAAGCAACTCCTAAAAGTACCCCTACTATTAATATTAATCTTCCTAAAAATATCAACAAAATATCATTTATATTCATTTTACTATTTAAATAATTTAATTATTTTTAAATAAATTCTAAATTTATCACATTTATCTGTCAAAATAGCAATTTAATTAATAAAATTCAAATAATAAAAATTAATTCCTTTTATTTAATCCTTTCGTACTAAAATAAAATAATTTTATAAAGATAGAAACCAACCTGGCTTACGCCGGTCTGAACTCAGATCATGTAAAAATTTAAAAGTCGAACAGACTTAAAATTTGAAATTTTGCACCCAAAAATAATTTTAATCCAACATCGAGGTCGCAATTTTAAATTTCAATAAGAACTTAAAATTTAAATTACGCTGTTATCCCTAAGGTAACTTATTCTAATAATCGATAATAAAGGATCAATAAAATCAAAAATTTTTGTTAATATTTAATAAAAAGTTTAATTAATTTTTAGATCACCCCAATCAAATAATTTATTATATAAATATAAATATTATATTAAAACTATAAAGATCTATAGGGTCTTCTCGTCTTTTATATAAATCTTAGCTTTTTGACTAAAAAATTAAATTCTATTTAAATTAACTTGAGACAGTTTTTATTTCGTCCAATCATTCATACCAGTCTCTAATTAAGAAACTATTTATTATGCTACCTTCGCACAGTCAAAATACTGCAGCCCTTTAAATTAAATTTCAGTGGGCAGATTAGACTTTAAATTATTAATCAAAAAGACATGTTTTTGTTAAACAAGCGAATAAAATTTTGCCGAATTAATTAAATCAACCTTTCACAATAATTACTAATTAAACTTAAATATACTAATTTTATCATTATTAATCAAAACTTTCCGTTATTTTTAATATCTTAATAAACTAATTAATTAATTAATTAAATTATAATCTTTTTAAAATTATTAATAATAAACTATATTTATTAAAAAATTTTACTTTTATAAATTTTATTTAAATTTATTTTTAATTTAATCATAAACTTTTAAGATTATCCCCAAAAATTTTAATGAACAATTATAATAATTAAAATAATTTAACTATTATCAAAATTTCATTTAAATTAAACTTATTTCTAAAGAAATTAGATATCAATAAGAACGAATAACATTTCATTTCTAATTAATTATACATGATAATTATTTTACAGTAACCATATTAATTAATTAAATCTCTTAATTTCGAAAAATTTATTTATATAAATTCATTTTAATAAACTCTGATACACAAGATACAACAACTAAAGTTTACTTTAATTAAAATTTTTTATCTATTTCATCAATCTTTTACAATACCATTTAACTATAAATAATATAAATAATTCTAATTAATACTAAAATCTTTAAAATTAATAATACTTTAATTAATTTAACAAACTTTCAACAAATTTTATTAAGAATTATATTATCATATATAATTGAATTGCACAATAATTATTCTATGTAAAAGAAATACTTTACTCATTAAGCTTTAATATGATTTCTAGAAACACTTTCCAGTACTCCTACTATGTTACGACTTATCTCAACTCATAATGAGAGCGACGGGCAATATGTACATATTATAAAACATAAAATCATTTAATTTAATTAAAATAAATTACATTTAAATCTAAATTCAACTCTTATTTCATTTAAATATCCAAAAATTAATTTATTATAACCCATTAGTATCTTAATTATAAATTACATCTTGATCTGATTTAACTTAAAATATTAAATATAAAATTTTTTAAATTCTTATAAAAAACTTTTATAACGACGATATATAAATTAAATTAAACTAAGTAAAATTAATCGTGGATTATCAAAAAAAAAACAGGTTCCTCTAAATTGAATAAAATACTGCCATATTCTTTAAATTTCAAAAAAATTTACTAATTTAATTAAATTAATTAACCTGAATAATAGGGTATCTAATCCTATTCTAATAACAACTTTTCATAAAATAAATCTTAAATTTAACTAAAATTTTTAAATAATTAAAAATTTCACCTAATAATTATTAATATAATTTTTTTTAATTACAATTTTAATATTTATATATCAACCTTATTTTATTTATTAATTGTATAACCGCAACTGCTGGCACAATTTTTGTTAATAAAAATTTTACTTCTAAATCTAAATTTCTTTAATTTTTAAACTTTCATATTACTAATATTCCTATAATCCCAGATCAAATATTTAATTTTAATCTCAAAACTTTCAACAAATTATATATATATATATATGTATAATACAATAAAACTTAAATAATAAAGCTAGAATAAACTTTATATAAAATTTAATATAATAGATTTTATATATTTATTAAATAATTATCTTATTAATTAAAATAAAATGCCTGATTAATAGGATTACTTTGATAGAGTAAAACATGAAGATTATCTTCTTTTATTACTAATTTATATAATTTAGAATTTAACTAAATCCTCAAACATCAAAAATTTGTGTGCATCATACACTATTAAATAAGATTTTAAGTTAAAAAAACTAAAAATTTTCAAAATTTTAAATAAAGAAAAATCTTTAAATCTTAAAAAAAAATAAGCTAATAAAGCTAGTGGATTCATACTTCATTTATAAAAGTCTAATCTTTTTTTTTTTATTTTAAATTGAAATAAAATATTTCTAATATCTTTCTTAATTTTTAGAACTTTAATTTCTATTACATCCCATTCATGACTAGGAATCTGAATAGGATTAGAAATTAATTTAATATCATTTATTCCACTAATCATAGAAAATTACAGAATATTTATATCCGAAGCAATAATCAGATACTTTCTAATTCAAACTTTAACGTCAATTAGATTACTATTTTTTATTATTTTAATTAAATTAAATTCTTTCATATCTAATTTAACATCTTCAATTATAAATATCTCTCTTTTAATAAAAATAGGAGCAGCTCCATTTCATTTCTGATTCCCTAAAGTAATAAGAGGACTAAGATGAACAAATTGTTTAATTTTATCAACTTGACAAAAAATTACTCCTATAATCGCCATTTCTTTATGTATAAATAAATTCTGAATTATAACAGCTATTATTTTATCCAATCTTATTGGAGCTTTAGGAGGATTAAATCAATCAGCATTACGATCATTAATGGCTTTTTCATCAATTAACCATATAGGGTGAATATTGTGCAGATTATTAGTCAGAATAAATTTATGAATAATTTATTTTATTATTTACTTTTTTTTAAACTTTTTAATTATAAATATATTAAATAAAAATAATTTTTTTTTCTTAAATCAAATATTTAGCACTAAAATTAACCCGATAATCTATTTCATATTTTCAGTCAATATTTTATCCTTAGGAGGATTACCCCCTCTATTAGGATTCTTACCAAAATGATTACTCATTGTATTTATAAGAACAAATTATGCAAATTTTATTATTTTATTAATAATAATTATAACTATAGTTACTTTAAGATTTTATATTAATATCACCCTAAGAGCTTTTATTGTCAATTATTCTAAAATTAAATGATTCAATAACTATGTATCAATTTATCATATAATAATAACAACTATTCTTACTTTATTATCTACACTTAGACTTATTTTTATCTCAACTATAAATTTTAGATTTTAGCCTTAAAAGCACCTTTAAACTTGCAATTTAAAATCATATTAATATATTGAATATAAAATCTATAATTAAAACATGACTATTTTCAACTAACCATAAAAATATTGGAACTTTATATTTTATTTTTGGGATTTGAGCAGGAATAGTAGGATCTTCTTTAAGAATAATTATTCGAACTGAACTAGGGATACCAGGGTCTTTAATTGGTAATGATCAAATTTATAATGTAGTAGTCACAGCTCATGCATTTGTTATAATTTTTTTTATAGTTATACCGATTATAATTGGAGGATTTGGAAACTGATTAGTACCCCTAATATTAGGGGCTCCAGATATAGCATTTCCCCGAATAAATAACATAAGATTTTGACTCCTACCACCTTCTATTACATTACTTACTATAAGAAGAATCGTAGAAAACGGAGCTGGTACTGGCTGAACAGTTTATCCACCATTATCAGCCAACATTGGACATATGGGAAGATCAGTAGATTTAACTATTTTTTCTTTACATCTCGCAGGAATTTCTTCAATTTTAGGGGCAATTAATTTCATCACCACAGTAATTAATATACGTTCTAAAGGAATGTCATTAGATCAAATACCCCTATTTGTTTGATCTGTAGCTATTACTGCTTTACTTTTACTTTTATCTTTACCTGTTTTAGCAGGTGCTATCACAATACTTTTAACCGACCGAAATCTAAATACATCCTTTTTTGATCCAGCAGGAGGGGGTGATCCTATTTTATATCAACACTTATTTTGATTTTTTGGCCACCCTGAAGTCTATATTTTAATTCTTCCAGGATTTGGAATTATCTCTCATGTAGTTTCTCATGAAAGAGGAAAAACTCAAACATTTGGAAGATTGGGAATAATTTATGCCATACTTTCAATTGGATTATTAGGATTTATTGTATGAGCTCATCATATATTTACTGTAGGAATAGATGTAGATACTCGAGCTTATTTTACATCAGCAACTATAATTATTGCCATTCCCACTGGAATCAAAATTTTTAGTTGATTAGCAACTTTAAGAGGAACCCAAATTTCTCATTCCCCCTCACTAATCTGAAGATTAGGGTTTATTTTTTTATTTACTGTAGGAGGATTAACTGGTATTACATTAGCAAATTCATCAATTGATATAATACTACACGACACTTACTACGTAGTAGCTCATTTTCATTACGTTTTATCTATAGGAGCAGTATTTGCTATCATAGCCGGATTTATTCATTGATACCCTCTATTTTCAGGTCTTACTTTAAACCCTTTTATATTAAAAATTCAATTCTTTAGCATATTCTTAGGAGTAAATTTAACATTTTTCCCTCAACACTTTCTTGGATTAGCTGGTATACCACGTCGGTATTCAGATTACCCAGATAGATATATATCCTGAAATATTCTATCATCTATTGGAAGTTTAATTTCATTAATTAGATTAATTATATTTATCTTAATTATTTGATCTAGAATAATTAAAAAACAAAATATTATTTACCCTTATAATATATCATCATCAATTGAATGATTTCAAAAAACACCTCCTTGTGAACACAGATACAGAGAATTACCTCTAATTTCTAAATTCTGATATGGCAGACAAAATGCAATAGATTTAAGCTCTATTTATAAAATTATTTTTTTTTCAGAAATGGCTACATGATCAAACTTTGAACTCCAAAACAGATCTTCTCCTTTAATAGAAGAATTAATTTTTTTTCATGATCACGCTTTAATATTTACTGTAATAATTACTATTTTTATCAGATACTTAATAATTATCTTATTTACTAATAAATTTATTAATCGTCTTTTTATAGATGAACAAACAACTGAAATAATCTGAACAATAGCTCCTTCATTGATTCTTTTATTTATCGCTTTCCCTTCACTACGACTATTATATTTAATAGATAGAATAATTAATCCTTCTTTAACATTAAAAGCTATTGGACATCAATGATTTTGAAGCTATGAATACTCTGACTTTCATGAAATTAAATTCGATTCCTATATAACCCCACAAAATGAAATAATTGACTCTAGATTTCGTCTATTAGAAGTAGATAATCGAACTATTTTACCTATATACACCCAAATTCGTATAATTATTACTGCTATAGATGTAATTCACTCATGAACTGTGCCATCCTTAGGCATTAAAATTGATGGAACTCCAGGTCGACTAAATCAAGGAAGATTTTTTATTACTCGCCCTGGAATTTTCTTCGGTCAATGTTCAGAAATCTGTGGAACTAATCACAGATTCATACCTATTATAATCGAAAGTGTACTACCTAATTCATTTATTAACTGAATTAAAAACTTTAACTCATTAAATAACTAAATTAGTACCGGTCTCTTAAACCGATTATAGTAAAATTAAATCTTACTTTTAATGACATCTTAAATAATTAACTTAAAGATTTAGTTAAAATCATATAACATAAATTTGTCAAATTTAAATTATTTAATTAAAATAATCTTTTATTCCTCAAATAATACCAATAAATTGAATCTTTTTATTTATTTACTTTTTAACAATTTTCTTTATATTTAATTTAATAAATTACTTTTCCATCAATCATTTTTTAACTAAAAATAAATCTAATAATTTAAAATCTATTTTAATTCACTGAAAATGATAGCTAACTTATTTTCCGTTTTTGACCCATCAACTAATTGACTAAATATTTCATTTAACTGATTAAGCACTATTGTTGGATTACTCTTTTTACCTATAAGATTTTGATTAATTCCTCCTCGATTTATTTTTATATGAAATAATACTATAATAACACTTCACTCTGAATTTAAAATTCTTACAGGAAATAATCCTTCTAAAGGAATAACTTTAATAATAACATCACTATTTAGATTAATTTTTTTCAATAATTTTTTAGGTATATTCCCTTATATATTCACTAGAACAAGACACTTATCTATAACTCTTAGATTAGCATTACCCTTGTGAATTTCCTTAATAATTTATGGATGATTAAACAACACTAATCACATATTTGCTCACTTAATCCCTCAAGGAACTCCCTTAATTTTAATCCCTTTCATAGTTATAATTGAAACAATTAGAAATATAATTCGCCCAATAACTTTAAGAATTCGATTAACAGCTAATATAATTGCAGGACATTTATTACTAACACTTTTAGGAAATACTGGAAGTTCAATTAATATATACATTTATTACCTAGTTTTAATTAGTCAAATCTTACTTTTAACTCTTGAATTTGCAGTAGCAATTATTCAATCATATGTATTTTCCATTCTTATAACCCTATACTCTAGAGAAGTTAACTAATGTCAACAAATCATAACCACCCCTTTCATTTAGTAGACTATAGACCTTGACCTTTAACAGGATCCCTAGGAGCATTATTCTTAACTTCAGGAATAGTTATATGATTTCATCAATTAAACCCTATTCTACTTAATTTAGGATTAATTATTACAATTTTAACAATAATTCAATGATGACGAGATATTTCACGAGAAAGAACTTATCAAGGTAAACACACACTAGATGTAACTACAGGTATACGTTGAGGAATAATCTTATTCATTGTTTCTGAAATTTTCTTTTTTATTTCATTTTTTTGAGCTTTTTTTCATAGTAGACTATCCCCAAATGTAGAAATTGGTTCTATTTGACCTCCTATAGGAATCCAAAGATTTAACCCCTTTCAAATCCCCTTCCTTAATACATGTATTCTTCTAAGATCGGGAATCTCTGTTACATGAGCTCATCATAGAATCATAGAAAATAATTTTTCTCAAGCATCCCACAGACTTTTAATTACTATTATTTTAGGAATATATTTTACCTCACTTCAATACTATGAATATATCGAAGCATCATTTTCTATTGCTGATTCAATTTACGGATCAACTTTTTTTATAGCAACTGGTTTTCACGGTCTTCATGTAATCATTGGAACCTTATTCCTTTCAGTATGTTTAATACGACATCTAAAAAATCATTTTAACTCCAATCATCATTTCGGATTTGAAGCAGCAGCATGATACTGACACTTTGTAGATGTAGTCTGATTATTCTTATATATCTCAATTTACTGATGAGGCAGTGCTTAACTTAGATTAAAAATAAATTATATATATTATTTATATAGTATAAATAGTATATATGACTTCCAATCATAGGGTTTAATCTTTAATATAAATAATAAAAATAATTAGATACATAAGACTTATATTCATAATTATTACTAACTTAATAATAACAGTATCAATTTTTTTAGCTAAAAAATCTCAATTTGACCGAGAAAAAAACTCCCCATTTGAATGCGGATTTGACCCCCAATCTCCTAAACGAATACCTTTTTCTCTTCATTTCTTTTTAATTGCTATTATTTTTTTAATTTTTGATGTAGAAATTGTATTAATTTTACCGATAATTATCACTTTTAACCATTGCAACCCTATTAACTGAACAATTACATCAACAATTTTTTTCATTATCTTATTAATAGGATTATACCATGAATGAAATTCTAAAATCCTAAAATGAACTAATTAAATAGGATTATAATTTAAATAAAATATTTGATTTGCATTCAAAAATTAGTAAATTTACTTTATCTTAAATAAGAAGCAATAATGCATTTAATTTCGACTTAAACTTTTAGGTAAAATCACCTCTTATTTTTAATTGAAACCAAAAAGAGGTATATTACTGTTAATAATAAAATTGAAGTTAATTCCTATTAAAAAGAAATATACAAAAAAAAAGCTTCTAACTTATTTTATAGTGATTTAACTCATTAATATTTCTATTTATATAGTTTAAATTTAAACCATTACATTTTCACTGTAAAAATAATTAATACTTAATTTATAAATAAATTTTATTACTTAAAAGTTATTAACTAACTTCTTCCATATCTTCAACATGACACTCTCATTTATAAGTTATTTAAGTAAAAATAAAATACTATTAAAAATATAACAATTAATATATACATAACAAAAATCATTAAAAAAACTTTTAAAAAATTAAATTGAATAAATTGATTAATAATTCTCAAATTTTTTAAATTACTAAAAATTCCTTGCCCTAACATATATTCTCTTCACCCAAAATCTAAAATCTTTACTGATTTTAACCCTAAATCTAAAAATCCATAATTTAATCCAAATAATGATAAAGAAGATAAAAATCATATATAATTATTAAAAACTCTTAATTTATAAAACTTTAATAAATAATAACGAATTTTAAAGACTAATCTAACTAAGACAATTATTAAAACAAACCCTAAAATAATAACATACATAATTATTATTTTTATATGAAAAGTCAAATAAATTATATCAGGAGTTAATAAAATCATTCAACTCAATATCCCACCTCCTATAACTCTTATAATTATTAATGCTATTATAGAACCAACTATTAAATATCTTTCTTCTACTCTAAAACTCCTAAATATATTAAAATCATAAAATAATCTATAATATAATAAACGAACTGTATAAGAAACAGTTAATCCAGTAGAAAAAAAAAACAATATAAATACTAATAAATTAAAATTTATTATTATAAATATTTCTAAAATTAAATCCTTAGAATAAAACCCAGCTAAAAAAGGAAAACCACACAACGCTAAATTAGAAATATTTAAACATAAACAAGTTAAAGGTCTTATTTTTATGATATTACCCATACAACGAATATCTTGATTATCTCCTATAAAATGAATTAATCTTCCCGCACATATAAATAATAAAGCCTTAAAAAATGCATGTCTTAATAAATGAAAATAAGCTAAATTTTCTAACCCTAATCTTAAAATTATTATCATTAAACCTAACTGACTTAAAGTAGATAAAGCAATAATCTTTTTTAGGTCAAATTCTAAAGTTGCCGCAATTCCTGATATTATTATAGTCAATCCCGAAATCAATAATAAAATCTTAAAAATTATAGAAAATTCAAGCAACCTCCTAAAACGAATTAATAAATAAACTCCTGCCGTTACTAATGTAGAAGAATGAACTAAAGCTGAAATAGGAGTCGGAGCTGCTATAGCAGCTGGAAGTCAAGAAGAAAACGGAATTTGAGCTCTTTTAGTTATAGCCGCTAATACCACTAAACCACCTACAACTAATATTCTAAAATCATTTTTACAAAAATCAAATAAATAAATAAAATTTCAACTACCAAAATTTAACAATCAAACAATACCCATCAAAATTATTACATCCCCAACTCGATTTATAAGAACAGTAATCATTCCTGAATTGAAAGATTTCACATTTTGATAATAAATTACTAAACAATAAGAAACTAAACCTAACCCATCTCAACCCAATAAAATTCTTACTAAATTAGGTCTAACAATTATAAATATTATTGATAAAACAAATAAAATAATTAAAATAATAAAACGTCTTATATTTATTTCTTCACTTATATAAACATAACTATATAAAATAACTATTGAAGAAATCAACAAAACTACTCTTATAAAAAAAAGAGATATCCAATCTAATAAAATAGTTATAACAAATCTAACAGAATTAATAGAAATTAATTCTCATTCTAAAAAAATTACTAAATTATTTAAAATTAACCATAACCCAACTATAAATAAAATTATTATAAAAAAAAAAAAAAAAAAAAATCATAAAAAACAAATCCTTAATTTAAATTGCACATATTTAATAACTTAAAAGTTATCTTTAATTCCACAAATTAAAATTTTATTTTTAAACTAACTAAATAACTAAAATCAAATTAACAATAAATCAATTTTTAAAATAAAAAAATTCAATGGAAACCAATGTAAAAATAATAATAAATATTCCCGTAACTCTCCTATAGAACACCCCAATCCACCTGCTCTGAACTTACCATGCTGACTAAAAGAAAATAAATATAAACTATAAGCAGCTCTAAAAAAAGAAATAAAAATTAAAAATACTATTGTAAAAACAGATCATGAAACTAATCCAATAAATAAATTAATCTCCCCTAATAAATTTAATGAAGGAGGAGCTGCCATATTAGATGTTAATAATAAAAATCATCATAAACATATTCTAGGCATAAAATTGATTATTCCTTTATTAATTAATATTCTTCGTCTACCAGAACGTTCATAAATAATATTAACCAAACAAAATAACCCCGATGAACACAACCCATGACCAATCATTAAAATGTATCTCCCATAAAACCCTCATCTTGATAAAGTTATCAATGAAGATAATAAAACCCCTATATGAACTACTGATGAATATGCAACTAAAGATTTCAAATCAATTTGAAAAAAACAAGCTAATCTTAACAATAATCCCCCAACTAACCTAATTCTAACCCAAATAAAATTTATTGACATACAAATAGTTTGCATAAACACTATAACTCGTAATAATCCATAACCCCCTAATTTTAATATAATACCCGCTAAAATTATAGAACCTCTAACAGGAGCTTCTACATGAGCTTTAGGTAACCACAAATGAACAAAAAACATAGGTATTTTAACTAAAAAAGCTAAAATTATCACCAAATATAAAAAATTAAAATTTATATCAATATCTTTTAAAAAAAAAAAAAAAAATCTATTTAAACTTAATCCCACATAAAAAATACCTAATAATATCGGTAATGAAGCTGTTAAAGTATAAAATAATAAATAAAACCCTGCTTGTAATCGTTCAGGCTGATACCCTCACCCTATAATTATTAAAAGTACAGGAATTAATCTTCTCTCAAAAAATAAATAAAAAGAAAATAAATTAACTGAACTAAATGTTAAAATTAAAAATATTAATAATATCAATAAATTAAATATAAAAATTATTTGATGAAATTTTTTTTTATAAATATCCCTTCTAGCTATCAATATTAAACAAAAAATTCAAATTCTTAATAAAATTAACCCATAAGAAATTACATCTGTACCTAAAATATAACTTAAATTATTAACATAATATAAATTAATTCTAGATCATATATATATAAATATTAAATAAAATAAAAAAATTTGAACCATTCAAAATATTTTTATATTAAAAAAAATAATAAATAATAACATAAAAACATACTTTAACATTTTAATAAATTAAAAACCTGAAAATAATCTCTTCCATATATACGAATTATTTGAACTAAAATAGATAAACCTAAAGCACCCTCACATACAGAAAAAACTAAAAATAATATAATAAAATATATCTCATTTTCTATTAATCCCAATATTCTAATTAAATTAACAATTAATCTTAAAACTATAAACTCTAATATTAATAATACAATTAATAAATGTTTTCGATTAAATGAAAACACCAATCTCCCTATTAAAAATATTAACAATGATAAAAATTTAAATCTTATAAATATCATTAGTTATTAATCGTTTTAATAGTTTAAATAAAAACTCTGATCTTGTAAATCAAAAATAAATTAATTTTTAAAACTTCAAAAAAAAAAATTATTTTATCAATAATCTCCAAAATTATTATTTTAAATTAAACTATTTTTTGAAATTATAACTCTATATTTAATTATAAATTTAATAATTTTTAGATTATTTCTAATACTAATAATCAACCCTTTATCAATAGGAATTTTAATTCTTATACAAACTTTATTAATTTCTCTATTAATTTGCTTATCTAATCAATCATCTTGATTTGCTTATATTTTATTTTTAACCTTTTTAGGAGGGTTATTAATTTTATTTATTTATACAGCTAGATTCTCTTCTAATGAAATATTTAATTTTAATTTTTACGAAATTATTAATTTAATTATTATTTCTTCAATCTCATTATTAAGATCTTTAATTATTTCAATTAAATTCCCTCATTTAATCGATTACTTTAATAATTTAGAAATATTTCAAATAACTTATAAAAACATATTTTTTAATAACGAAAACATAATAAATAATTCACAACTTTATAGATCAAAATTTATAATAACGTTAATAATAATCTTATATTTATTAATTTCTATAACTATTATTAACAAAATTTCTAATCCATTCAAAGGAACATTCCGAATTAATTAAACTAATGAAAAACTATCTTCCTTTAAAATATAACAACCCTATAATAAAAATTATTTATAGATCTCTAATTAATCTACCAACCCCCTCAAATATTTCTTTTTGATGAAATTTTGGTTCTTTACTAGGATTATGCTTAATAATTCAAATTTTATCTGGATTATTTCTTTCAATACACTATACCCCCCATATTATAATAGCATTCGATAGAGTAAACCACATTTGTCGAGATGTTAACTACGGTTGATTTATTCGAACAATTCATGCAAATGGAGCATCTTTTTTCTTTTTATGCATATTTATTCATATCGGTCGAGGAATATATTATGATTCATTTTATTTATACAAAACATGAACTATAGGAGTATTAATTTTTTTAATTACTATAATAACCGCCTTTATAGGATATGTATTACCCTGAGGACAAATATCATTTTGAGGAGCTACAGTTATTACAAATCTTTTATCAGCAATCCCATATCTAGGAAATTTCATTGTCCAATGAGTATGAGGAGGATTTGCTGTTGATAATGCAACCCTAAATCGATTCTTCACATTTCATTTTATTCTTCCATTTATTATTGCTATTATAGTTATAATTCACTTAATTTTACTCCATGAAACAGGATCAACTAATCCACTAGGAATAAATTCTAATTTAGATAAAATCTCATTTCATCCATTCTTCACATTTAAAGATTTAATGGGATTTTTAATTACCACTATCATACTAACATGATTAACTCTTCTTAATCCATATCTTTTAGGAGATACAGATAACTTTATAGCAGCAAACCCATTAGTAACCCCTATCCACATTCAACCTGAATGATATTTCTTATTTGCTTATGCAATCTTACGATCAATCCCTAATAAATTAGGGGGAATTATTGCTCTTGTTTTATCAGTTATAATTTTATTCACCCTTCCTATTACATTTAATAAAAAAATTAAAGGAAATCAATTTTATCCCTTAAGTCAAATTAATTTTTGATATTTTTCTAACTTATTTATTTTACTCACATGAATTGGAGCCCGATCTATTGAAGACCCATATGTCACAATCGGACAAATTCTAACAATCTTATACTTTTTACATTTTATTATCACCCCACTTTTAACATTTTACTGAGATAAAATATTAAATTACTAATTAATGAGCTTGAAAATAAGCATTTGTTTTGAAAACTTAAGAAAGAATAGCATATTCTATTAATTTAATTATTTTAAATAAGATATTTAAAAATTTTCAATTTTTAAATGAAATCATCAACTATTTATTAGATCTATATACAAATTTTCACAAAACCATTATTTTAAAAACAATGCATTTTTTTTTATAAATATAGTATATAAAAGTTTATAGAAATATAAATTACACCAATTCTCCTTAAATTTTATGTAAAATTTAATTATTTTCTTTTCTTTAAAAGCGAGTATCAATAAAATTAAAACTAAAGACCAAATCTTCCTATAATTAATAAATAAGATATTTAAAAATTTTCAATTTTTAAATGAAATCATCAACTATTTATTAGATCTATATACAAATTTTCACAAAACCATTATTTTAAAAACAATGCATTTTTTTTTTATAAATATAGTATATAAAAGTTTATAGAGATATAAATTACACCAATTCTCCTTAAATTTTATGTAAAATTTAATTATTTTCTTTTCTTTAAAAGCGAGTATCAATAAAATTAAAACTAAAGACCAAATCTTCCTATAATTAATAAATAAGATATTTAAAAATTTTCAATTTTTAAATGAAATCATCAACTATTTATTAGATCTATATACAAATTTTCACAAAACCATTATTTTAAAAACAATGCATTTTTTTTTATAAATATAGTATATAAAAGTTTATAGAGATATAAATTACACCAATTCTCCTTAAATTTTATGTAAAATTTAATTATTTTCTTTTCTTTAAAAGTGAGTATCAATAAAATTAAAACTAAAGACCAAATCTTCCTATAATTAATAAATAAGATATTTAAAAATTTTCAATTTTTAAATGAAATCATCAACTATTTATTAGATCTATATACAAATTTTCACAAAACCATTATTTTAAAAACAATGCATTTTTTTTTATAAATATAGTATATAAAAGTTTATAGAAATATAAATTACACCAATTCTCCTTAAATTTTATGTAAAATTTAATTATTTTCTTTTCTTTAAAAGCGAGTATCAATAAAATTAAAACTAAAAACCAAATCTTCCTATAATTAATAAATAAGATATTTAAAAATTTTCAATTTTTAAATGAAATCATCAACTATTTATTAGATCTATATACAAATTTTCACAAAACCATTATTTTAAAAACAATGCATTTTTTTTTATAAATATAGTATATAAAAGTTTATAGAGATATAAATTACACCAATTCTCCTTAAATTTTATGTAAAATTTAATTATTTTCTTTTCTTTAAAAGCGAGTATCAATAAAATTAAAACTAAAGACCAAATCTTCCTATAATTAATAAATAAGATATTTAAAAATTTTCAATTTTTAAATGAAATCATCAACTATTTATTAGATCTATATACAAATTTTCACAAAACCATTATTTTAAAAACAATGCATTTTTTTTATAAATATAGTATATAAAAGTTTATAGAGATATAAATTACACCAATTCTCCTTAAATTTTATGTAAAGTTTAATTATTTTCTTTTCTTTAAAAGCGAGTATCAATAAAATTAAAACTAAAGACCAAATCTTCCTATAATTAATAAATAAGATATTTAAAAATTTTCAATTTTTAAATGAAATCATCAACTATTTATTAGATCTATATACAAATTTTCACAAAACCATTATTTTAAAAACAATGCATTTTTTTTATAAATATAGTATATAAAAGTTTATAGAGATATAAATTACACCAATTCTCCTTAAATTTTATGTAAAATTTAATTATTTTCTTTTCTTTAAAAGCGAGTATCAATAAAATTAAAACTAAAAACCAAATCTTCCTATAATTAATAAATAAGATATTTAAAAATTTTCAATTTTTAAATGAAATCATCAACTATTTATTAGATCTATATACAAATTTTCACAAAACCATTATTTTAAAAACAATGCATTTTTTTTATAAATATAGTATATAAAAGTTTATAGAGATATAAATTACACCAATTCTCCTTAAATTTTATGTAAAATTTAATTATTTTCTTTTCTTTAAAAGCGAGTATCAATAAAATTAAAACTAAAGACCAAATCTTCCTATAATTAATAAATAAGATATTTAAAAATTTTCAATTTTTAAATGAAATCATCAACTATTTATTAGATCTATATACAAATTTTCACAAAACCATTATTTTAAAAACAATGCATTTTTTTATAAGTATAGTATATAAAAGTTTATAGAGATATAAATTACACCAATTCTCCTTAAATTTTATGTAAAATTTAATTATTTTCTTTTCTTTAAAAGCGAGTATCAATAAAATTAAAACTAAAGACCAAATCTTCCTGTAATTAATAAATAAGATATTTAAAAATTTTCAATTTTTAAATGAAATCATCAACTATTTATTAGATCTATATACAAATTTTCACAAAACCATTATTTTAAAAACAATGCATTTTTTTTATAAATATAGTATATAAAAGTTTATAGAGATATAAATTACACCAATTCTCCTTAAATTTTATGTAAAATTTAATTATTTTCTTTTCTTTAAAAGCGAGTATCAATAAAATTAAAACTAAAAACCAAATCTTCCTATAATTAATAAATAAGATATTTAAAAATTTTCAATTTTTAAATGAAATCATCAACTATTTATTAGATCTATATACAAATTTTCACAAAACCATTATTTTAAAAACAATGCATTTTTTTTATAAATATAGTATATAAAAGTTTATAGAGATATAAATTACACCAATTCTCCTTAAATTTTATGTAAAATTTAATTATTTTCTTTTCTTTAAAAGCGAGTATCAATAAAATTAAAACTAAAGATCAAATCTTCCTATAATTAATAAATAAGATATTTAAAAATTTTCAATTTTTAAATGAAATCATCAACTATTTATTAGATCTATATACAAATTTTCACAAAACCATTATTTTAAAAACAATGCATTTTTTTTTATAAATATAGTATATAAAAGTTTATAGAAATATAAATTACACCAATTCTCCTTAAATTTTATGTAAAATTTAATTATTTTCTTTTCTTTAAAAGCGAGTATCAATAAAATTAAAACTAAAGACCAAATCTTCCTATAATTAATAAATAAGATATTTAAAAATTTTCAATTTTTAGATGAAATCATCAACTATTTATTAGATCTATATACAAATTTTCACAAAACCATTATTTTAAAAACAATGCATTTTTTTTATAAATATAGTATATAAAAGTTTATAGAAATATAAATTACACCAATTCTCCTTAAATTTTATGTAAAATTTAATTATTTTCTTTTCTTTAAAAGCGAGTATCAATAAAATTAAAACTAAAGACCAAATCTTCCTATAATTAATAAATAAGATATTTAAAAATTTTCAATTTTTAAATGAAATCATCAACTATTTATTAGATCTATATACAAATTTTCACAAAACCATTATTTTAAAAACAATGCATTTTTTTTTATAAATATAGTATATAAAAGTTTATAGAGATATAAATTACACCAATTCTCCTTAAATTTTATGTAAAATTTAATTATTTTCTTTTCTTTAAAAACGAGTATCAATAAAATTAAAACTAAAGACCAAATCTTCCTATAATTAATAAATAAGATATTTAAAAATTTTCAATTTTTAAATGAAATCATCAACTATTTATTAGATCTATATACAAATTTTCACAAAACCATTATTTTAAAAACAATGCATTTTTTTTTATAAATATAGTATATAAAAGTTTATAGAAATATAAATTACACCAATTCTCCTTAAATTTTATGTAAAATTTAATTATTTTCTTTTCTTTAAAAGCGAGTATCAATAAAATTAAAACTAAAGACCAAATCTTTCTATAATTAATAAATAAGATATTTAAAAATTTTCAATTTTTAAATGAAATCATCAACTATTTATTAGATCTATATACAAATTTTCACAAAACCATTATTTTAAAAACAATGCATTTTTTTATAAGTATAGTATATAAAAGTTTATAGAGATATAAATTACACCAATTCTCCTTAAATTTTATGTAAAATTTAATTATTTTCTTTTCTTTAAAAGCGAGTATCAATAAAATTAAAACTAAAGACCAAATCTTCCTATAATTAATAAATAAGATATTTAAAAATTTTCAATTTTTAAATGAAATCATCAACTATTTATTAGATCTATATACAAATTTTCACAAAACCATTATTTTAAAAACAATGCATTTTTTTATAAGTATAGTATATAAAAGTTTATAGAGATATAAATTACACCAATTCTCCTTAAATTTTATGTAAAATTTAATTATTTTCTTTTCTTTAAAAGCGAGTATCAATAAAATTAAAACTAAAGACCAAATCTTCCTATAATTAATAAATAAGATATTTAAAAATTTTCAATTTTTAAATGAAATCATCAACTATTTATTAGATCTATATACAAATTTTCACAAAACCATTATTTTAAAAACAATGCATTTTTTTTTATAAATATAGTATATAAAAGTTTATAGAGATATAAATTACACCAATTCTCCTTAAATTTTATGTAAAATTTAATTATTTTCTTTTCTTTAAAAGCGAGTATCAATAAAATTAAAACTAAAGACCAAATCTTCCTATAATTAATAAATAAGATATTTAAAAATTTTCAATTTTTAAATGAAATCATCAACTATTTATTAGATCTATATACAAATTTTCACAAAACCATTATTTTAAAAACAATGCATTTTTTTTATAAATATAGTATATAAAAGTTTATAGAGATATAAATTACACCAATTCTCCTTAAATTTTATGTAAAATTTAATTATTTTCTTTTCTTTAAAAGCGAGTATCAATAAAATTAAAACTAAAGACCAAATCTTCCTATAATTAATAAATAAGATATTTAAAAATTTTCAATTTTTAAATGAGATCATCAACTATTTATTAGATCTATATACAAATTTTCACAAAACCATTATTTTAAAAACAATGCATTTTTTTTTTATAAATATAGTATATAAAAGTTTATAGAGATATAAATTACACCAATTCTCCTTAAATTTTATGTAAAATTTAATTATTTTCTTTTCTTTAAAAGCGAGTATCAATAAAATTAAAACTAAAAACCAAATCTTCCTATAATTAATAAATAAGATATTTAAAAATTTTCAATTTTTAAATGAAATCATCAACTATTTATTAGATCTATATACAAATTTTCACAAAACCATTATTTTAAAAACAATGCATTTTTTTTATAAATATAGTATATAAAAGTTTATAGAAATATAAATTACACCAATTCTCCTTAAATTTTATGTAAAATTTAATTATTTTCTTTTCTTTAAAAGCGAGTATCAATAAAATTAAAACTAAAGACCAAATCTTCCTATAATTAATAAATAAGATATTTAAAAATTTTCAATTTTTAAATGAAATCATCAACTATTTATTAGATCTATATACAAATTTTCACAAAACCATTATTTTAAAAACAATGCATTTTTTTTTATAAATATAGTATATAAAAGTTTATAGAAATATAAATTACACCAATTCTCCTTAAATTTTATGTAAAATTTAATTATTTTCTTTTCTTTAAAAGCGAGTATCAATAAAATTAAAACTAAAGACCAAATCTTCCTATAATTAATAAATAAGATATTTAAAAATTTTCAATTTTTAAATGAAATCATCAACTATTTATTAGATCTATATACAAATTTTCACAAAACCATTATTTTAAAAACAATGCATTTTTTTTTATAAATATAGTATATAAAAGTTTATAGAGATATAAATTACACCAATTCTCCTTAAATTTTATGTAAAATTTAATTATTTTCTTTTCTTTAAAAGCGAGTATCAATAAAATTAAAACTAAAGACCAAATCTTCCTATAATTAATAAATAAGATATTTAAAAATTTTCAATTTTTAAATGAAATCATCAACTATTTATTAGATCTATATACAAATTTTCACAAAACCATTATTTTAAAAACAATGCATTTTTTTTTATAAATATAGTATATAAAAGTTTATAGAGATATAAATTACACCAATTCTCCTTAAATTTTATGTAAAATTTAATTATTTTCTT
Source organism: Rhyacophila brunnea (assembly GCF_057557595.1). Lineage (NCBI taxonomy): Eukaryota > Metazoa > Arthropoda > Insecta > Trichoptera > Rhyacophilidae > Rhyacophila > Rhyacophila brunnea. The sequence continues at coordinate 16,920 of NW_028233005.1, read as the reverse complement.
TTCTTTAAAAGCGAGTATCAATAAAATTAAAACTAAAGACCAAATCTTCCTATAATTAATAAATAAGATATTTAAAAATTTTCAATTTTTAAATGAAATCATCAACTATTTATTAGATCTATATACAAATTTTCACAAAACCATTATTTTAAAAACAATGCATTTTTTTTTATAAATATAGTATATAAAAGTTTATAGAGATATAAATTACACCAATTCTCCTTAAATTTTATGTAAAATTTAATTATTTTCTTTTCTTTAAAAGCGAGTATCAATAAAATTAAAACTAAAGACCAAATCTTCCTATAATTAATAAATAAGATATTTAAAAATTTTCAATTTTTAGATGAAATCATCAACTATTTATTAGATCTATATACAAATTTTCACAAAACCATTATTTTAAAAACAATGCATTTTTTTTATAAATATAGTATATAAAAGTTTATAGAAATATAAATTACACCAATTCTCCTTAAATTTTATGTAAAATTTAATTATTTTCTTTTCTTTAAAAGCGAGTATCAATAAAATTAAAACTAAAGACCAAATCTTCCTATAATTAATAAATAAGATATTTAAAAATTTTCAATTTTTAAATGAAATCATCAACTATTTATTAGATCTATATACAAATTTTCACAAAACCATTATTTTAAAAACAATGCATTTTTTTTTATAAATATAGTATATAAAAGTTTATAGAGATATAAATTACACCAATTCTCCTTAAATTTTATGTAAAATTTAATTATTTTCTTTTCTTTAAAAGCGAGTATCAATAAAATTAAAACTAAAGACCAAATCTTCCTATAATTAATAAATAAGATATTTAAAAATTTTCAATTTTTAAATGAAATCATCAACTATTTATTAGATCTATATACAAATTTTCACAAAACCATTATTTTAAAAACAATGCATTTTTTTTTATAAATATAGTATATAAAAGTTTATAGAAATATAAATTACACCAATTCTCCTTAAATTTTATGTAAAATTTAATTATTTTCTTTTCTTTAAAAGCGAGTATCAATAAAATTAAAACTAAAGACCAAATCTTTCTATAATTAATAAATAAGATATTTAAAAATTTTCAATTTTTAAATGAAATCATCAACTATTTATTAGATCTATATACAAATTTTCACAAAACCATTATTTTAAAAACAATGCATTTTTTTATAAGTATAGTATATAAAAGTTTATAGAGATATAAATTACACCAATTCTCCTTAAATTTTATGTAAAATTTAATTATTTTCTTTTCTTTAAAAGCGAGTATCAATAAAATTAAAACTAAAGACCAAATCTTCCTATAATTAATAAATAAGATATTTAAAAATTTTCAATTTTTAAATGAAATCATCAACTATTTATTAGATCTATATACAAATTTTCACAAAACCATTATTTTAAAAACAATGCATTTTTTTATAAGTATAGTATATAAAAGTTTATAGAGATATAAATTACACCAATTCTCCTTAAATTTTATGTAAAATTTAATTATTTTCTTTTCTTTAAAAGCGAGTATCAATAAAATTAAAACTAAAGACCAAATCTTCCTATAATTAATAAATAAGATATTTAAAAATTTTCAATTTTTAAATGAAATCATCAACTATTTATTAGATCTATATACAAATTTTCACAAAACCATTATTTTAAAAACAATGCATTTTTTTTTATAAATATAGTATATAAAAGTTTATAGAGATATAAATTACACCAATTCTCCTTAAATTTTATGTAAAATTTAATTATTTTCTTTTCTTTAAAAGCGAGTATCAATAAAATTAAAACTAAAGACCAAATCTTCCTATAATTAATAAATAAGATATTTAAAAATTTTCAATTTTTAAATGAAATCATCAACTATTTATTAGATCTATATACAAATTTTCACAAAACCATTATTTTAAAAACAATGCATTTTTTTTATAAATATAGTATATAAAAGTTTATAGAGATATAAATTACACCAATTCTCCTTAAATTTTATGTAAAATTTAATTATTTTCTTTTCTTTAAAAGCGAGTATCAATAAAATTAAAACTAAAGACCAAATCTTCCTATAATTAATAAATAAGATATTTAAAAATTTTCAATTTTTAAATGAGATCATCAACTATTTATTAGATCTATATACAAATTTTCACAAAACCATTATTTTAAAAACAATGCATTTTTTTTTTATAAATATAGTATATAAAAGTTTATAGAGATATAAATTACACCAATTCTCCTTAAATTTTATGTAAAATTTAATTATTTTCTTTTCTTTAAAAGCGAGTATCAATAAAATTAAAACTAAAAACCAAATCTTCCTATAATTAATAAATAAGATATTTAAAAATTTTCAATTTTTAAATGAAATCATCAACTATTTATTAGATCTATATACAAATTTTCACAAAACCATTATTTTAAAAACAATGCATTTTTTTTATAAATATAGTATATAAAAGTTTATAGAAATATAAATTACACCAATTCTCCTTAAATTTTATGTAAAATTTAATTATTTTCTTTTCTTTAAAAGCGAGTATCAATAAAATTAAAACTAAAGACCAAATCTTCCTATAATTAATAAATAAGATATTTAAAAATTTTCAATTTTTAAATGAAATCATCAACTATTTATTAGATCTATATACAAATTTTCACAAAACCATTATTTTAAAAACAATGCATTTTTTTTTATAAATATAGTATATAAAAGTTTATAGAAATATAAATTACACCAATTCTCCTTAAATTTTATGTAAAATTTAATTATTTTCTTTTCTTTAAAAGCGAGTATCAATAAAATTAAAACTAAAGACCAAATCTTCCTATAATTAATAAATAAGATATTTAAAAATTTTCAATTTTTAAATGAAATCATCAACTATTTATTAGATCTATATACAAATTTTCACAAAACCATTATTTTAAAAACAATGCATTTTTTTTTATAAATATAGTATATAAAAGTTTATAGAGATATAAATTACACCAATTCTCCTTAAATTTTATGTAAAATTTAATTATTTTCTTTTCTTTAAAAGCGAGTATCAATAAAATTAAAACTAAAGACCAAATCTTCCTATAATTAATAAATAAGATATTTAAAAATTTTCAATTTTTAAATGAAATCATCAACTATTTATTAGATCTATATACAAATTTTCACAAAACCATTATTTTAAAAACAATGCATTTTTTTTTATAAATATAGTATATAAAAGTTTATAGAGATATAAATTACACCAATTCTCCTTAAATTTTATGTAAAATTTAATTATTTTCTTTTCTTTAAAAGCGAGTATCAATAAAATTAAAACTAAAGACCAAATCTTCCTATAATTAATAAATAAGATATTTAAAAATTTTCAATTTTTAAATGAAATCATCAACTATTTATTAGATCTATATACAAATTTTCACAAAACCATTATTTTAAAAACAATGCATTTTTTTTTATAAATATAGTATATAAAAGTTTATAGAGATATAAATTACACCAATTCTCCTTAAATTTTATGTAAAATTTAATTATTTTCTTTTCTTTAAAAGCGAGTATCAATAAAATTAAAACTAAAAACCAAATCTTCCTATAATTAATAAATAAGATATTTAAAAATTTTCAATTTTTAAATGAAATCATCAACTATTTATTAGATCTATATACAAATTTTCACAAAACCATTATTTTAAAAACAATGCATTTTTTTTATAAATATAGTATATAAAAGTTTATAGAGATATAAATTACACCAATTCTCCTTAAATTTTATGTAAAATTTAATTATTTTCTTTTCTTTAAAAGCGAGTATCAATAAAATTAAAACTAAAGACCAAATCTTCCTATAATTAATAAATAAGATATTTAAAAATTTTCAATTTTTAAATGAAATCATCAACTATTTATTAGATCTATATACAAATTTTCACAAAACCATTATTTTAAAAACAATGCATTTTTTTATAAGTATAGTATATAAAAGTTTATAGAGATATAAATTACACCAATTCTCCTTAAATTTTATGTAAAATTTAATTATTTTCTTTTCTTTAAAAGCGAGTATCAATAAAATTAAAACTAAAGACCAAATCTTCCTATAATTAATAAATAAGATATTTAAAAATTTTCAATTTTTAAATGAAATCATCAACTATTTATTAGATCTATATACAAATTTTCACAAAACCATTATTTTAAAAACAATGCATTTTTTTTATAAATATAGTATATAAAAGTTTATAGAGATATAAATTACACCAATTCTCCTTAAATTTTATGTAAAATTTAATTATTTTCTTTTCTTTAAAAGCGAGTATCAATAAAATTAAAACTAAAAACCAAATCTTCCTATAATTAATAAATAAGATATTTAAAAATTTTCAATTTTTAAATGAAATCATCAACTATTTATTAGATCTATATACAAATTTTCACAAAACCATTATTTTAAAAACAATGCATTTTTTTTTATAAATATAGTATATAAAAGTTTATAGAGATATAAATTACACCAATTCTCCTTAAATTTTATGTAAAATTTAATTATTTTCTTTTCTTTAAAAGCGAGTATCAATAAAATTAAAACTAAAGATCAAATCTTCCTATAATTAATAAATAAGATATTTAAAAATTTTCAATTTTTAAATGAAATCATCAACTATTTATTAGATCTATATACAAATTTTCACAAAACCATTATTTTAAAAACAATGCATTTTTTTTTATAAATATAGTATATAAAAGTTTATAGAGATATAAATTACACCAATTCTCCTTAAATTTTATGTAAAATTTAATTATTTTCTTTTCTTTAAAAGCGAATATCAATAAAATTAAAACTAAAGACCAAATCTTCCTATAATTAATAAATAAGATATTTAAAAATTTTCAATTTTTAGATGAAATCATCAACTATTTATTAGATCTATATACAAATTTTCACAAAACCATTATTTTAAAAACAATGCATTTTTTTTTATAAATATAGTATATAAAAGTTTATAGAAATATAAATTACACCAATTCTCCTTAAATTTTATGTAAAATTTAATTATTTTCTTTTCTTTAAAAGCGAGTATCAATAAAATTAAAACTAAAGACCAAATCTTCCTATAATTAATAAATAAGATATTTAAAAATTTTCAATTTTTAAATGAAATCATCAACTATTTATTAGATCTATATACAAATTTTCACAAAACCATTATTTTAAAAACAATGCATTTTTTTTTATAAATATAGTATATAAAAGTTTATAGAGATATAAATTACACCAATTCTCCTTAAATTTTATGTAAAATTTAATTATTTTCTTTTCTTTAAAAGCGAGTATCAATAAAATTAAAACTAAAGACCAAATCTTCCTATAATTAATAAATAAGATATTTAAAAATTTTCAATTTTTAAATGAAATCATCAACTATTTATTAGATCTATATACAAATTTTCACAAAACCATTATTTTAAAAACAATGCATTTTTTTTATAAATATAATATATAAAAGTTTATAGAAATATAAATTACACCAATTCTCCTTAAATTTTATGTAAAATTTAATTATTTTCTTTTCTTTAAAAGCGAGTATCAATAAAATTAAAACTAAAGACCAAATCTTCCTATAATTAATAAATAAGATATTTAAAAATTTTCAATTTTTAAATGAAATCATCAACTATTTATTAGATCTATATACAAATTTTCACAAAACCATTATTTTAAAAACAATGCATTTTTTTTTATAAATATAGTATATAAAAGTTTATAGAAATATAAATTACACCAATTCTCCTTAAATTTTATGTAAAATTTAATTATTTTCTTTTCTTTAAAAGCGAGTATCAATAAAATTAAAACTAAAGACCAAATCTTCCTATAATTAATAAATAAGATATTTAAAAATTTTCAATTTTTAAATGAAATCATCAACTATTTATTAGATCTATATACAAATTTTCACAAAACCATTATTTTAAAAACAATGCATTTTTTTATAAGTATAGTATATAAAAGTTTATAGAGATATAAATTACACCAATTCTCCTTAAATTTTATGTAAAATTTAATTATTTTCTTTTCTTTAAAAGCGAGTATCAATAAAATTAAAACTAAAGACCAAATCTTCCTATAATTAATAAATAAGATATTTAAAAATTTTCAATTTTTAAATGAAATCATCAACTATTTATTAGATCTATATACAAATTTTCACAAAACCATTATTTTAAAAACAATGCATTTTTTTATAAATATAGTATATAAAAGTTTATAGAGATATAAATTACACCAATTCTCCTTAAATTTTATGTAAAATTTAATTATTTTCTTTTCTTTAAAAGCGAGTATCAATAAAATTAAAACTAAAGACCAAATCTTCCTATAATTAATAAATAAGATATTTAAAAATTTTCAATTTTTAAATGAAATCATCAACTATTTATTAGATCTATATACAAATTTTCACAAAACCATTATTTTAAAAACAATGCATTTTTTATAAATATAGTATATAAAAGTTTATAGAGATATAAATTACACCAATTCTCCTTAAATTTTATGTAAAATTTAATTATTTTCTTTTCTTTAAAAGCGAGTATCAATAAAATTAAAACTAAAGACCAAATCTTCCTATAATTAATAAATAAGATATTTAAAAATTTTCAATTTTTAAATGAAATCATCAACTATTTATTAGATCTATATACAAATTTTCACAAAACCATTATTTTAAAAACAATGCATTTTTTTTTATAAATATAGTATATAAAAGTTTATAGAGATATAAATTACACCAATTCTCCTTAAATTTTATGTAAAATTTAATTATTTTCTTTTCTTTAAAAACGAGTATCAATAAAATTAAAACTAAAAACCAAATCTTCCTATAATTAATAAATAAGATATTTAAAAATTTTCAATTTTTAAATGAAATCATCAACTATTTATTAGATCTATATACAAATTTTCACAAAACCATTATTTTAAAAACAATGCATTTTTTTTTATAAATATAGTATATAAAAGTTTATAGAGATATAAATTACACCAATTCTCCTTAAATTTTATGTAAAATTTAATTATTTTCTTTTCTTTAAAAGCGAGTATCAATAAAATTAAAACTAAAGACCAAATCTTCCTATAATTAATAAATAAGATATTTAAAAATTTTCAATTTTTAAATGAAATCATCAACTATTTATTAGATCTATATACAAATTTTCACAAAACCATTATTTTAAAAACAATGCATTTTTTTATAAGTATAGTATGTAAAAGTTTATAGAGATATAAATTACACCAATTCTCCTTAAATTTTATGTAAAATTTAATTATTTTCTTTTCTTTAAAAGCGAGTATCAATAAAATTAAAACTAAAGACCAAATCTTCCTATAATTAATAAATAAGATATTTAAAAATTTTCAATTTTTAAATGAAATCATCAACTATTTATTAGATCTATATACAAATTTTCACAAAACCATTATTTTAAAAACAATGCATTTTTTTTTATAAATATAGTATATAAAAGTTTATAGAGATATAAATTACACCAATTCTCCTTAAATTTTATGTAAAATTTAATTATTTTCTTTTCTTTAAAAGCGAGTATCAATAAAATTAAAACTAAAAACCAAATCTTCCTATAATTAATAAATAAGATATTTAAAAATTTTCAATTTTTAAATGAAATCATCAACTATTTATTAGATCTATATACAAATTTTCACAAAACCATTATTTTAAAAACAATGCATTTTTTTTTATAAATATAGTATATAAAAGTTTATAGAGATATAAATTACACCAATTCTCCTTAAATTTTATGTAAAATTTAATTATTTTCTTTTCTTTAAAAGCGAGTATCAATAAAATTAAAACTAAAGATCAAATCTTCCTATAATTAATAAATAAGATATTTAAAAATTTTCAATTTTTAAATGAAATCATCAACTATTTATTAGATCTATATACAAATTTTCACAAAACCATTATTTTAAAAACAATGCATTTTTTTTATAAATATAGTATATAAAAGTTTATAGAGATATAAATTACACCAATTCTCCTTAAATTTTATGTAAAATTTAATTATTTTCTTTTCTTTAAAAGCGAGTATCAATAAAATTAAAACTAAAGACCAAATCTTCCTATAATTAATAAATAAGATATTTAAAAATTTTCAATTTTTAAATGAAATCATCAACTATTTATTAGATCTATATACAAATTTTCACAAAACCATTATTTTAAAAACAATGCATTTTTTTTTATAAATATAGTATATAAAAGTTTATAGAGATATAAATTACACCAATTCTCCTTAAATTTTATGTAAAATTTAATTATTTTCTTTTCTTTAAAAGCGAGTATCAATAAAATTAAAACTAAAGACCAAATCTTCCTATAATTAATAAATAAGATATTTAAAAATTTTCAATTTTTAAATGAAATCATCAACTATTTATTAGATCTATATACAAATTTTCACAAAACCATTATTTTAAAAACAATGCATTTTTTTTTATAAATATAGTATATAAAAGTTTATAGAGATATAAATTACACCAATTCTCCTTAAATTTTATGTAAAATTTAATTATTTTCTTTTCTTTAAAAGCGAGTATCAATAAAATTAAAACTAAAGACCAAATCTTCCTATAATTAATAAATAAGATATTTAAAAATTTTCAATTTTTAAATGAAATCATCAACTATTTATTAGATCTATATACAAATTTTCACAAAACCATTATTTTAAAAACAATGCATTTTTTTTATAAATATAGTATATAAAAGTTTATAGAAATATAAATTACACCAATTCTCCTTAAATTTTATGTAAAATTTAATTATTTTCTTTTCTTTAAAAGCGAGTATCAATAAAATTAAAACTAAAGACCAAATCTTTCTATAATTAATAAATAAGATATTTAAAAATTTTCAATTTTTAAATGAAATCATCAACTATTTATTAGATCTATATACAAATTTTCACAAAACCATTATTTTAAAAACAATGCATTTTTTTATAAGTATAGTATATAAAAGTTTATAGAGATATAAATTACACCAATTCTCCTTAAATTTTATGTAAAATTTAATTATTTTCTTTTCTTTAAAAGCGAGTATCAATAAAATTAAAACTAAAGACCAAATCTTCCTATAATTAATAAATAAGATATTTAAAAATTTTCAATTTTTAAATGAAATCATCAACTATTTATTAGATCTATATACAAATTTTCACAAAACCATTATTTTAAAAACAATGCTTTTTTATAAATATAGTATATAAAAGTTTATAGAGATATAAATTACACCAACTCTCCTTAAATTTTATGTAAAATTTAATTATTTTCTTTTCTTTAAAAGCGAGTATCAATAAAATTAAAACTAAAGACCAAATCTTCCTATAATTAATAAATAAGATATTTAAAAATTTTCAATTTTTAAATGAAATCATCAACTATTTATTAGATCTATATACAAATTTTCACAAAACCATTATTTTAAAAACAATGCATTTTTTTTTATAAATATAGTATATAAAAGTTTATAGAGATATAAATTACACCAATTCTCCTTAAATTTTATGTAAAATTTAATTATTTTCTTTTCTTTAAAAGCGAGTATCAATAAAATTAAAACTAAAGACCAAATCTTCCTATAATTAATAAATAAGATATTTAAAAATTTTCAATTTTTAAATGAAATCATCAACTATTTATTAGATCTATATACAAATTTTCACAAAACCATTATTTTAAAAACAATGCATTTTTTTTTTATAAATATAGTATATAAAAGTTTATAGAGATATAAATTACACCAATTCTCCTTAAATTTTATGTAAAATTTAATTATTTTCTTTTCTTTAAAAGCAAGTATCAATAAAATTAAAACTAAAGACCAAATCTTCCTATAATTAATAAATAAGATATTTAAAAATTTTCAATTTTTAAATGAAATCATCAACTATTTATTAGATCTATATACAAATTTTCACAAAACCATTATTTTAAAAACAATGCATTTTTTTTTATAAATATAGTATATAAAAGTTTATAGAGATATAAATTACACCAATTCTCCTTAAATTTTATGTAAAATTTAATTATTTTCTTTTCTTTAAAAGCGAGTATCAATAAAATTAAAACTAAAGACCAAATCTTCCTATAATTAATAAATAAGATATTTAAAAATTTTCAATTTTTAAATGAAATCATCAACTATTTATTAGATCTATATACAAATTTTCACAAAACCATTATTTTAAAAACAATGCATTTTTTTTTATAAATATAGTATATAAAAGTTTATAAAGATATAAATTACACCAATTCTCCTTAAATTTTATGTAAAATTTAATTATTTTCTTTTCTTTAAAAGCGAGTATCAATAAAATTAAAACTAAAGACCAAATCTTCCTATAATTAATAAATAAGATATTTAAAAATTTTCAATTTTTAAATGAAATCATCAACTATTTATTAGATCTATATACAAATTTTCACAAAACCATTATTTTAAAAACAATGCATTTTTTTTTATAAATATAGTATATAAAAGTTTATAGAGATATAAATTACACCAATTCTCCTTAAATTTTATGTAAAATTTAATTATTTTCTTTTCTTTAAAAGCGAGTATCAATAAAATTAAAACTAAAGACCAAATCTTCCTATAATTAATAAATAAGATATTTAAAAATTTTCAATTTTTAAATGAAATCATCAACTATTTATTAGATCTATATACAAATTTTCACAAAACCATTATTTTAAAAACAATGCATTTTTTTTATAAATATAGTATATAAAAGTTTATAGAGATATAAATTACACCAATTCTCCTTAAATTTTATGTAAAATTTAATTATTTTCTTTTCTTTAAAAGCGAGTATCAATAAAATTAAAACTAAAGATCAAATCTTCCTATAATTAATAAATAAGATATTTAAAAATTTTCAATTTTTAAATGAAATCATCAACTATTTATTAGATCTATATACAAATTTTCACAAAACCATTATTTTAAAAACAATGCATTTTTTTTTATAAATATAGTATATAAAAGTTTATAGAGATATAAATTACACCAATTCTCCTTAAATTTTATGTAAAATTTAATTATTTTCTTTTCTTTAAAAGCGAGTATCAATAAAATTAAAACTAAAGACCAAATCTTCCTATAATTAATAAATAAGATATTTAAAAATTTTCAATTTTTAAATGAAATCATCAACTATTTATTAGATCTATATACAAATTTTCACAAAACCATTATTTTAAAAACAATGCATTTTTTTTTATAAATATAGTATATAAAAGTTTATAGAGATATAAATTACACCAATTCTCCTTAAATTTTATGTAAAATTTAATTATTTTCTTTTCTTTAAAAGCGAGTATCAATAAAATTAAAACTAAAGACCAAATCTTCCTATAATTAATAAATAAGATATTTAAAAATTTTCAATTTTTAAATGAAATCATCAACTATTTATTAGATCTATATACAAATTTTCACAAAACCATTATTTTAAAAACAATGCATTTTTTTTATAAATATAGTATATAAAAGTTTATAAAGATATAAATTACACCAATTCTCCTTAAATTTTATGTAAAATTTAATTATTTTCTTTTCTTTAAAAGCGAGTATCAATAAAATTAAAACTAAAGACCAAATCTTCCTATAATTAATAAATAAGATATTTAAAAATTTTCAATTTTTAAATGAAATCATCAACTATTTATTAGATCTATATACAAATTTTCACAAAACCATTATTTTAAAAACAATGCATTTTTTTTATAAATATAGTATATAAAAGTTTATAGAGATATAAATTACACCAATTCTCCTTAAATTTTATGTAAAATTTAATTATTTTCTTTTCTTTAAAAGTGAGTATCAATAAAATTAAAACTAAAGACCAAATCTTCCTATAATTAATAAATAAGATATTTAAAAATTTTCAATTTTTAAATGAAATCATCAACTATTTATTAGATCTATATACAAATTTTCACAAAACCATTATTTTAAAAACAATGCATTTTTTTTATAAATATAGTATATAAAAGTTTATAGAGATATAAATTACACCAATTCTCCTTAAATTTTATGTAAAATTTAATTATTTTCTTTTCTTTAAAAGCGAGTATCAATAAAATTAAAACTAAAGATCAAATCTTCCTATAATTAATAAATAAGATATTTAAAAATTTTCAATTTTTAAATGAAATCATCAACTATTTATTAGATCTATATACAAATTTTCACAAAACCATTATTTTAAAAACAATGCATTTTTTTTTATAAATATAGTATATAAAAGTTTATAGAGATATAAATTACACCAATTCTCCTTAAATTTTATGTAAAATTTAATTATTTTCTTTTCTTTAAAAGTGAGTATCAATAAAATTAAAACTAAAGACCAAATCTTCCTATAATTAATAAATAAGATATTTAAAAATTTTCAATTTTTAAATGAAATCATCAACTATTTATTAGATCTATATACAAATTTTCACAAAACCATTATTTTAAAAACAATGCATTTTTTTTTATAAATATAGTATATAAAAGTTTATAGAAATATAAATTACACCAATTCTCCTTAAATTTTATGTAAAATTTAATTATTTTCTTTTCTTTAAAAGCGAGTATCAATAAAATTAAAACTAAAGACCAAATCTTCCTATAATTAATAAATAAGATATTTAAAAATTTTCAATTTTTAAATGAAATCATCAACTATTTATTAGATCTATATACAAATTTTCACAAAACCATTATTTTAAAAACAATGCATTTTTTTTTATAAATATAGTATATAAAAGTTTATAGAGATATAAATTACACCAATTCTCCTTAAATTTTATGTAAAATTTAATTATTTTCTTTTCTTTAAAAGCGAGTATCAATAAAATTAAAACTAAAGACCAAATCTTCCTATAATTAATAAATAAGATATTTAAAAATTTTCAATTTTTAAATGAAATCATCAACTATTTATTAGATCTATATACAAATTTTCACAAAACCATTATTTTAAAAACAATGCATTTTTTTTTATAAATATAGTATATAAAAGTTTATAGAGATATAAATTACACCAATTCTCCTTAAATTTTATGTAAAATTTAATTATTTTCTTTTCTTTAAAAGCGAGTATCAATAAAATTAAAACTAAAGATCAAATCTTCCTATAATTAATAAATAAGATATTTAAAAATTTTCAATTTTTAAATGAAATCATCAACTATTTATTAGATCTATATACAAATTTTCACAAAACCATTATTTTAAAAACAATGCATTTTTTTTTATAAATATAGTATATAAAAGTTTATAGAGATATAAATTACACCAATTCTCCTTAAATTTTATGTAAAATTTAATTATTTTCTTTTCTTTAAAAGCGAGTATCAATAAAATTAAAACTAAAGACCAAATCTTCCTATAATTAATAAATAAGATATTTAAAAATTTTCAATTTTTAAATGAAATCATCAACTATTTATTAGATCTATATACAAATTTTCACAAAACCATTATTTTAAAAACAATGCATTTTTTTTTATAAATATAGTATATAAAAGTTTATAGAGATATAAATTACACCAATTCTCCTTAAATTTTATGTAAAATTTAATTATTTTCTTTTCTTTAAAAGCGAGTATCAATAAAATTAAAACTAAAGACCAAATCTTCCTATAATTAATAAATAAGATATTTAAAAATTTTCAATTTTTAAATGAAATCATCAACTATTTATTAGATCTATATACAAATTTTCACAAAACCATTATTTTAAAAACAATGCATTTTTTTTTATAAATATAGTATATAAAAGTTTATAAAGATATAAATTACACCAATTCTCCTTAAATTTTATGTAAAATTTAATTATTTTCTTTTCTTTAAAAGCGAGTATCAATAAAATTAAAACTAAAGACCAAATCTTCCTATAATTAATAAATAAGATATTTAAAAATTTTCAATTTTTAAATGAAATCATCAACTATTTATTAGATCTATATACAAATTTTCACAAAACCATTATTTTAAAAACAATGCATTTTTTTTTATAAATATAGTATATAAAAGTTTATAGAAATATAAATTACACCAATTCTCCTTAAATTTTATGTAAAATTTAATTATTTTCTTTTCTTTAAAAGCGAGTATCAATAAAATTAAAACTAAAGACCAAATCTTCCTATAATTAATAAATAAGATATTTAAAAATTTTCAATTTTTAAATGAAATCATCAACTATTTATTAGATCTATATACAAATTTTCACAAAACCATTATTTTAAAAACAATGCATTTTTTTTTATAAATATAGTATATAAAAGTTTATAGAGATATAAATTACACCAATTCTCCTTAAATTTTATGTAAAATTTAATTATTTTCTTTTCTTTAAAAGCGAGTATCAATAAAATTAAAACTAAAGACCAAATCTTCCTATAATTAATAAATAAGATATTTAAAAATTTTCAATTTTTAAATGAAATCATCAACTATTTATTAGATCTATATACAAATTTTCACAAAACCATTATTTTAAAAACAATGCATTTTTTTTTATAAATATAGTATATAAAAGTTTATAAAGATATAAATTACACCAATTCTCCTTAAATTTTATGTAAAATTTAATTATTTTCTTTTCTTTAAAAGTGAGTATCAATAAAATTAAAACTAAAGACCAAATCTTCCTATAATTAATAAATAAGATATTTAAAAATTTTCAATTTTTAAATGAAATCATCAACTATTTATTAGATCTATATACAAATTTTCACAAAACCATTATTTTAAAAACAATGCATTTTTTTATAAATATAGTATATAAAAGTTTATAGAGATATAAATTACACCAATTCTCCTTAAATTTTATGTAAAATTTAATTATTTTCTTTTCTTTAAAAGCGAGTATCAATAAAATTAAAACTAAAGACCAAATCTTCCTATAATTAATAAATAAGATATTTAAAAATTTTCAATTTTTAAATGAAATCATCAACTATTTATTAGATCTATATACAAATTTTCACAAAACCATTATTTTAAAAACAATGCATTTTTTTTATAAATATAGTATATAAAAGTTTATAGAGATATAAATTACACCAATTCTCCTTAAATTTTATGTAAAATTTAATTATTTTCTTTTCTTTAAAAGCGAGTATCAATAAAATTAAAACTAAAGATCAAATCTTCCTATAATTAATAAATAAGATATTTAAAAATTTTCAATTTTTAAATGAAATCATCAACTATTTATTAGATCTATATACAAATTTTCACAAAACCATTATTTTAAAAACAATGCATTTTTTTTTATAAATATAGTATATAAAAGTTTATAGAGATATAAATTACACCAATTCTCCTTAAATTTTATGTAAAATTTAATTATTTTCTTTTCTTTAAAAGCGAGTATCAATAAAATTAAAACTAAAGACCAAATCTTCCTATAATTAATAAATAAGATATTTAAAAATTTTCAATTTTTAAATGAAATCATCAACTATTTATTAGATCTATATACAAATTTTCACAAAACCATTATTTTAAAAACAATGCATTTTTTTTTATAAATATAGTATATAAAAGTTTATAGAAATATAAATTACACCAATTCTCCTTAAATTTTATGTAAAATTTAATTATTTTCTTTTCTTTAAAAGCGAGTATCAATAAAATTAAAACTAAAGACCAAATCTTCCTATAATTAATAAATAAGATATTTAAAAATTTTCAATTTTTAAATGAAATCATCAACTATTTATTAGATCTATATACAAATTTTCACAAAACCATTATTTTAAAAACAATGCATTTTTTTTTATAAATATAGTATATAAAAGTTTATAGAGATATAAATTACACCAATTCTCCTTAAATTTTATGTAAAATTTAATTATTTTCTTTTCTTTAAAAGCGAGTATCAATAAAATTAAAACTAAAGACCAAATCTTCCTATAATTAATAAATAAGATATTTAAAAATTTTCAATTTTTAAATGAAATCATCAACTATTTATTAGATCTATATACAAATTTTCACAAAACCATTATTTTAAAAACAATGCATTTTTTTTTATAAATATAGTATATAAAAGTTTATAGAGATATAAATTACACCAATTCTCCTTAAATTTTATGTAAAATTTAATTATTTTCTTTTCTTTAAAAGCGAGTATCAATAAAATTAAAACTAAAGATCAAATCTTCCTATAATTAATAAATAAGATATTTAAAAATTTTCAATTTTTAAATGAAATCATCAACTATTTATTAGATCTATATACAAATTTTCACAAAACCATTATTTTAAAAACAATGCATTTTTTTTATAAATATAGTATATAAAAGTTTATAGAGATATAAATTACACCAATTCTCCTTAAATTTTATGTAAAATTTAATTATTTTCTTTTATTTAAAAGCGAGTATCAATAAAATTAAAACTAAAGACCAAATCTTCCTATAATTAATAAATAAGATATTTAAAAATTTTCAATTTTTAAATGAAATCATCAACTATTTATTAGATCTATATACAAATTTTCACAAAACCATTATTTTAAAAACAATGCATTTTTTTTTATAAATATAGTATATAAAAGTTTATAGAGATATAAATTACACCAATTCTCCTTAAATTTTATGTAAAATTTAATTATTTTCTTTTCTTTAAAAGCGAGTATCAATAAAATTAAAACTAAAGACCAAATCTTCCTATAATTAATAAATAAGATATTTAAAAATTTTCAATTTTTAAATGAAATCATCAACTATTTATTAGATCTATATACAAATTTTCACAAAACCATTATTTTAAAAACAATGCATTTTTTTTTATAAATATAGTATATAAAAG